>NW_026775574.1:17117500-17120000 GCF_030987335.1 Cornus florida
GGTGGTGCGTCTGGTGGTGATAGGAGATGCTGTAGGACTGACAATATCTTCGTTGTCATCTTCATGTCCATGGAAATCGGCCTTGAGATCATCCAAAGAAAGAGCAGCAAAGAAACCAGAAAACGATTCATTTGGAAGCATTCGACAAAAGAAAGGCCAACTTCGGGTTTAAGGCACCTCTAGGTAAATTCCTTATCTAGCTGTTGTTTTGACGAAATCTCTTTCCCCATGGAAAGGTGAAAGTCCAAGCTCTAGATCTCGGTGGATGCAAGTGACTTGGATACCGAGCTCCCAATTGAATATCTGCTCTGAAATGCCTCTTGGCGTCATCAAGCGTTGTACGCAAGACAGTTAGCGAATCCCCCCTATACACATAAAGTGATGCAGAAAGGCGGATCCGGAATAGGCTCTCTCCTGCTGTTCATTTGCGCTTTTCTTTCTTCATTTCCGAAACTCTTTATATAGGAGGATAGTTCGAATAAGGCAACGACCCTCTTTCTTCGAACTAAAGGTCAGGTCAGTATGTTCCTGGCCCTTTGCTATGAACCCCTACTAATAAAATAGGACTATTTCATTAATAAATTGCGCTTTCTTTACCTGAATAAAGAGATGATTCTAAAACTGACTGCCAAGATTCGATTGAATTTCCACTTTCATTCTCCTGCCCGACTCCCTCAACCGGATAGGCCTCATCGAGAATTCTCATATAATAATAGGTGAGAGCATCTGGTATCCTGAGACTACAGACTTGCATTCGACTCAATAGCCAAAGGGTTTTTCAAGTTAATGCTGATCGATACGAGAGAAAGTCAAGGCCCACATATCCTACGTGACTGTCTGACGAGCAGATTCACCCTCTGGCCCCGCCCCCGTATTTAGATCTAAACCGAAGCGTATACCCCAGTCATGCAAACCCGAATCTAGCCCCCCGACCAAATATATGTCTTTGCGGATCAACAAAACTGAATATACAATAGGTAAAACAACCAAACTTGCCCCGCCTTGCGTTTTCACAAGCGGATGGGAATTCTTGCTCTATGTTCCCAGTGCAGATTGATAGAAAGGGCTGGAAAGCGCCTACACCTAATGTAAATCCACAGGCCACTTCCTCAAGAAAGGGGCAAAAGATTTGAGGTTCCTATCCTAAATGGTCACACAGGAAAGCCAAAGCTTCCCACTAACTCATCAGCTGGAAGCACACAGGAAGGAAGGGGATTCAAATAGGCACTTTTTCACCTTGCTTTCTCTTTTCTAAAGGCTCCAAGCCCCCGATAAGAGGCTTGCCCCTTAGAAACTCTCTGGTCGGCGCCCTCGCCCTCCGGCCGAGCTGCTTAAGAAAGAGCCCTTGCCCTCACCGCCGGATCCACCTTTGAGGAAAATGTGGAATATCCTCTTTATCTAATCGAATAAACTTTCCATTCAATGCCCATTTGCGTGACCTTAAAGGAACGCTATACCCCCTTGTTGATGGATGGACTCTCTTTTCTTCAATCGTCCGTTTTCAAGATGGAAAACGTCCTACGAATCGCTATCAATCTCCGATTCCCGAAGCATCCCCTATTCTTGGTTTTCTCCTCTGTTTTGTTTCCGGAAGTGAGAATGATGTCGCTCTAAGGCAAGCTCCTTCAGAAGAGAAGTCAGTTTCAGAATGTTCGACTTCGAAACTTCTCTCCTAGGTCAGTCACTCATCCAATAGTTCTTTTTCTTTTCCTCAAGCACCGCTCATTCACTCAAGCTCACTCACTAGCCCCAAGTATCATAGCTCAGGAGCCGACCCATGCGTAGTGGGCATACTGCGCCTTTTCCACTCCCATACTATGACCGGGATCCCCCATATCATTAGCCTGCACCCGAAGCATCGATGAAAGAAAAAGAGACGAAGAAGATGATGCGAACAATGACTACCGAAAACAAAATCATTCCTAGCTTGGCTTGCTATAGAGTGAATAAAGAGGGACTGCTGGAAGAAGATTCTACTATAACATTATATTCCTGGCTATTCGCAGGCTGTAGCTCCTAAGCTTGAACCAGATGATGCATTCCTCTATCCATTAGTCGATGAGTCAGATTCGCCGATCAATTCACTGAAAAAAGGAAATAACAGCTTCCCTGAATATACTCCATATCCTTTCGTTCAGAAGGCATTTATGATAGTGGGATTAAGCTTCTCGTTCGTATCCCATTGAGCAGGATGTGTGAAAGTTGAGAACTCCATTTTCACTAAGAATAGGCTCTTCAAACATCGAAAACTCCTTTGCTTGTGTTGATGTTAGTTCTGAGGTTCGGTACGGTGATGGGTATGAATTAGGTGTGAGCTCTTATTCCGTATCTCTTATTTGTAGTAACCATTTGGCCTCATCTGCTTCCTCAAAGAAAGAAGTCTAGCATGTCCGATACGCTCATTGAGTGGTCGAAAGAAGCCAAAGGCTGACCAGTGGAGGGGAGTTGAAGCGATAGGCGGGTCGGTTCCGTAAGAATTGAGAAAGAATTGATTGATTCA